>NC_051178.1:166069618-166113377 GCF_013339695.2 Rhipicephalus sanguineus | reverse complement strand
TTTAGAGTCGCACACCAATGCCATGTCTCAGTTTTCTTTTTTTTTTTGCTCGATTTTTGGATTCGGGGAAGTACATGTCCGCTGTTATTTACGTTTCAGAAATCGGTTACACCACACAATATTTTTAAAGGTGTCCCAGTTTGCGAAGATTGAAGTATTTAACACGGAATGCTGCTGTGGTGAAAAACGTGGTTTTTATTTCGGAATGAAACGGGCACTAAGTGCAAAGTTGGCACTTTCATTCACGAATGAGAAACTGGATGTAAAGAAATAAATCCCATATATATATATATATATATATATATATAATATATATATATATATATATAATATATATATATATATATATATATATATATATAATATATATATATATATATATGTTACAACTATATAAATTTGAATACGAAGAGGAAATAACCCTCTGGCACGGGGCAGAAATGGGGCACAGCGTAAAGCGAATCGATCGGCTTAGACCTCAAAACATGTCCTCATGTATGAGCTAATCGATTACGTGTACGTTAAATTTTCAGTGCCATGCGATGTATTACATTAGTCCAGTTATAACGTTCTTTAATATAATAATAAGTCAGCCGGTTCTTCCAAGGCGTCACTATTGCCGGGATCTTCCGTCACTTGTCATTTCTACTTGTGTGCGTCGTCTTGCTTTTCGCGCTTCTTACTTCCAGGGATCTTCCTGCTGGCCGCAGGGCATACAACACTACCCAGCACCTTCACCTGAAATATCGCGTTATTACTCACAGTACAGAAACTCCGTCTATCGGAACACCAGGACTTAGAGCTGAACTGATCACAGAAACACGACTTCCTCGTCTTTTTCCACTTTCTTGTCCCCTCCTCTGTTTCACAGTGGCACATACACACAGTGGAATAGCTCAATCTCATCCCATGCTCGTGGCATTATTATTTAAAGTACTGCTACTTTCCTTTACATTATCGAGTTCTTGCGCATTAAGTCATCAATCTTCGCATAATTTGCAATATCTCGAAATTTCAATGAAATTTTAGGGCCTTATGTAAAATAAAAAAAACGTGCGGCAGGCATACTCGGCGTCCAATTTATGCAAACAGGAAGAGTCTGGTATGGTTTTCGCGAAAAGAAAACTCGGTGAGATTTTGGGGGTCTTGGGATTTTGGGATTTCGGGTTTTGGGGAAAACTATAAAATATGATATTGATTTTATGATAGAAGCAGTAGTGGGGACACTGGAATAATTTCAACCATCTTAGTTTCTCTAACAGCACCTGAATTAAAGCACACTAGTGTGCTTTTCGCACACTGTCACACTAGTCAAGCACACTTCAACCTCATTGAAATGCGTCTGCCGTGGCGGAGAATCAAACGCGCCTCCTCGATCGTAGCAGCGCAACTGAGCCGCTATGTTGGCGTGGAGGCCTGACTACACGCAGAATAGAAATCGGAAGCAACTTACCGAACCATGTCGTGCTCTAAGCCAACGAAGCACCATTTTGGAAAGCTGAGGTCAAATGGCTTTAAGTTTGTTACAAGGTTCGACCTATGTAAGCGAACATGCCTGCAAACAGCGTGCGGAAAGGGGCGCCTTCGAATTGGTTTACTGGGCACGGAGACTATTTCGGAAAGTAATGAGGAACAAAAGACGACCACCCATGCTCTCTGTCGCCAATCCGCAAAGAGCCATTGGCGATGGCTCTATGAAGACATCGACACTGTCACTGGCGGAGATTCAAAGATAAAGCCGTTTTTTCTCAAGTTTCTTAAAGATCTTGCTTCAGCGCGCTGCTTTCTGCTGCGAGTTGCGTGGGTGTGCATGTGATGCCGTTATATTTTTTCTAACATTGGCAGACTTCCTTTTTCGACGCATGCTCTCTGTGTTTCGCTACAAACATGACGTTTATATGCTTCCTATATGTAACTACCGCTTTTTCATTGTCGTTTTGTTAATTCCGACGCTACACGTAAGATGTTTCAAAGTAACTAAGTGAATCTAATTAACGAGAACTTACAGCAGGATCCTTCTTAGAATGAGCTTTGACGTGAATGCGATAAGCATTGACGTAATGAGGAGAGACACCGTATATATGACATCACGGTAATTTCTGAGGTGTCTGTACACAGCAACCGGGATACTATTTCTAGCTTCCCTGCACAAACACTCAACGCCACCTCGCGGCGCCACCGCGAAGTCCATGCGTGGAGAGTTTTTAAGGTGTTCGTCAGAAAAAATCTGTTTGTAACAGCCTGACAATTAGCATTCACTGGAAGCTTCACCAGTTTGAAGTATGCTCATCTGCGGGCTTTTGTTTTCATTTTTTTCTTGACCTGACCTGCTTGACTCCATGTTTCTTCTCTTTGGACTCCCTGGTCTAATGGATACGCAGCATCGGGCTGCTTTGCCGAGAGCTATGCGCACTTTTTTGATGCATAACGTTCTCCAGGAATGCCCGTGTCAGACAAACTGCGATATGTAACCGGAAATAGACGTGCACTAAGCAAGATAAACCAACTTGGACCCCCTAAATAAAACGTGGGAGAAAGGCGACCTCGACGACCTGAAAGACCAGCGACAACTTGCCGCAAGGTCCAAGAGGGCAGTCAAAGACAGAGGCTTGCTGGACTAGGGAGCCGTGCTCACTCTATAGGATACCGGGCATCTATCGGACGCTCTTTCGGACAATAAACATTTATTTCTCATTCTCTCTCTCTCTCACTTTGATGCCGCTCTGTGGCGCGCACTAAACGTGAACATTTTATGGCACCACTAGATGAAACACCATGTACAGTTGAAACGAGAGAAAGGAGGCCGGATCCAGTTGGACGGCTCATAGATGACGCGCTTGTGCGCTGGCAGCGCTGCATACCACTACGTTGCTTCAATTCTAATTTCAACCGTTATACATTGCAGGAGGATCGAAAGGTGGGCCAGTTGGTAATTCATTTTCTTCGTTCAGCGAGCTGGGAGCGCAGAAAAAGACACAAAGGACGAAGCGAGGAACCACATAAGACGAGCGCTCACTAACAGCTGATTTATTTTCCACATCGGAAGGACACATTTACACACAAATTGCGCATGTCAAAAAAGATTATGACGACAGCATGAACAGCACGCAAAGCGTGTGATCAAGGCACATGTCTAAGGGTTATCTAGGTAGCTAAATTCACAGTCATGCAGTGACAGGGAAGGATGACTTATACATTGATCCGTATTCCTGGAAATGTGATATGCTTCAGATATTTCGCGCGTAGTTTGATGAGGATGCCGGAACAACACAATTGTATTCTCAAACAGAGGTGGGCACTTGCAGGAAAAGCAATGTGACGCTAAATGGGAGTTAGGTGTATTCTTCAACGAGCTTTTGTGTTCTCTGAGACGCACGTTCACACATCGGCCGGTTTGGCCAATGTACATACGTCCACAAGAAAGGGGTATCTTATACCACTCCGGTGTTGCACTTAACAAACTTGTTAACAAACTTGTTAACAAACTGTGAATTTAGCTACCTAGATAATCCTTAGACATGTGCCTTGATCACACGCTTCGCATGCTGTTCATGCCGTCGTCATAATCTTTTTTGACATGCGCAATTTGTGTGTAAATGTGTCCTTCCGATGTGGAAAATAAATCAGTTGTTAGTGAGCGCTCGTCTTATGTGGTTCCTCGCTTCGTCCTTTGTGTCTTTTTCAGCGCTCCCAGTTCGCTGAACGAAGAAAATTCAACAGTTATGCAGACTTGGCTACTGCCAGAGTTTTGTATGACGCTGGTTCAATACCACCTTGAAGAAACAATCATTAAACTGCATTTTGTCATATAACAGTACATATTTACAGCTTTTGTAGCGCTCGTCAATAATGAGACTGGTGAACCGTGCTTGAACGACCAGCGTGACGCGAGCTTGAATGCGCTCTCGCCAGATAAATAGTCTTTCTGTTTTGTTTATGAAGAACGGCACTTACCTAGTGGCCAACATTGGAGTAGAAGAGTTTAGATGTGGACATACATACATACATGCATGCATGCATACATACATACATACATACATACATACATACATACATACATACATACATACATACATACATACATACATACATACATACATACATACATACATACATACATACATACATACATACATACATACATACGTACATACGTACATACATACATACATACATAAATACATACCGCAAACTGGGTGAAGTTGGCGACGAAGGCTATCTCAAAGAGACATTTTAGAGAAACATAGGCCAATTTTATTTCCCATTTATTCTTCATGATAAGCACAAAGAAGCGCTGCCCAGAGATTACCACCCATGTACTCTGGAAGCGTCAACCACATCCAGAAAGTAGCAAGGCCCAGCCCATGCAGTCCTCCCTCGATTACTACCAATGTGCATGTTTCATGCTCGCTGTCACGCTGAACACTGGTCCGCTTCTGAGAAAGATAAAACAGGACATGGCCTAATGGCGTGCTCTGACGAACTGCGATGGCGACGGCGGTTCTCTGTCACAAGCTTACCGGCGCTCTGCAAGACATCCAGGCGTGTAGCGCTCAACGGGCTCTGCAATGGAAGCATGCAGATGACCTTCTTTCGAGTATCAATAATTGCCAAAGAAAGACGGTGCGAAAAATGCACCTTGTTCAGTCGCGTTCAAATCAGTAAACTCGAGGGCGCCTAAAAATATAATTAAAACGCATCATGCACCTAGAATATCTTTTACAATGTCACTCCTGCCCTCAAATGACGCTCGATAGGACTGAAACTGTGAAAAATTGATGCTCTCGCAGCAATATTCCTTTACTTTCTGCTTTTCGATGATATCTTATGAGGTCTAGGTAATTTTTTATACCACGTGTCTGGTCTTAAAATGAAGTTCAAATCTCTATTTAGAGGTCAAGTTTATGTTGCATTGAAAAATGAAAAGCTTACCCAGTTCCATCAAGTGCGAAATCGGCAGAAACCGTGGAGCTGCGGTTCTCCTGTGTTTTCCTCGTGATCTCCTGTGATATCCTGTGATTTTCCGTGAAGTTTTTTGTCGTTTCGCATGTGTGACTGTGATTACGTTATTTGTAGAGTAGAGGATGCATGGGAAAGGGTGAGTGGCAGCCTCTGCACACCCGAGCCTGCTACAGTGAATTTAGGCATAATTTAAGCTCGAGCCACCCGTCCCCGTTTCACTGTGTGGCTACCGCTTCGCGGCCGACCATTGCAGTTACGCCATCTATGGGTGTATGTGGGAACCACAGCATGACATGAAACACGGACACTGATCTGTTGTCATGCCCAGCCTTAGAACAGCTCGGCTGTTCAAAACAATAGGCTGGTCTTGGCACGTTACAAGAACATTCACTTTCTCGCAACAGTTTCGCACGAAAGTATGCTAATTACTTAAACAGCACAAATAGACTCAGTTGCATGCACTTGAAACAGTCAAGCCGTTTTGGGCTTATTTAAAACAAAATAAGCATGGAAACGTCATTGATGACGTCCAGTACTGCGCCATTTGTCATGTCCGGTAGCTTGATAATCCGTATACTCCGAAAAAGAAACATCCCTTTTGCTTAGTCTTGCCAGCGGTTCTTTTTTCACCACTTAAAAACGAGGGTTAGGAAAAGACAGACACAGCGAAAACTTTCAGCTGAATTTGAATGGAAGAAGGCCGCTTCCATACATAGACGTCCGGATTTTTTTAGTGATTGCGCATTTATAGTCCAAGGTGTCTTTCAAGCTACATCATGTGCGTCTATGTATAAAGTCACGTTACATCCATTAATTTCATTCGAAAGTTTTCGCTTGTATCTCTCGTTTACTAGTCGCTTTTTTAGTGGTGCGCGAATAACCTTCTTCACGAATTATAACAATCTCGCCAGAACCAATAACCAACAAATATTTTTCTTTGATGTATTATTTTTTAAGCGTGCTTAAGAGAGCACCATGTTCGCTATTGGTCCAGGTGGAATAAACTTGCTTCCAGATTAGTTAAGAATATCGATGTTTCTGCTAAGGTAATGCATTAGGATACCAGGACATAATGAGTACGACTCTAACAACTTGCTGAAAAGTTTTTAACAGGGTGCTAGCTTTTGCCATTTAAGCAAGGCGTATTAGTATTTCAAAGTTCATCTGGTCAGCCGCGACCGTTCACTTCCATAATCAGAAGCTTTATTCATTTGTACAATTGAAAAACACACCACACGCTCTGCTTCTTTCTTCTTCTTCTAAAGGACACATGAAAACAAGATACGCGCACATGTGTAACATGTCCGGTTTCTTGAAAAACGCTGACACTGCAAAAAAGGATGTGTTTTATTGATGACTGTAAGTACTCCATGTATATCAAGTAACACAAATGGGGTAAAATAATGGATTATGGATCCGATGTTGGCGTGAAGTATGTCTCGATGAATTGGCTTCTTTAGTTCAACCATAAGTTGCTGTTTTGATATTAGTAAAGGCAAACTGGCAAACCAGTAGCGTAACTACACCGATCTTGAATGACCAAATATTTCAGTATTACAAGCGAGTACTGTGCAAATATAACACAAGACTCAGGACCCTAACACAAATTAAGAGACGACGGAGTAACTCCGAGAAACACTTTTCGTTGGGAATTTTCCAACTCATGAAAAGAGAAAAAAAAAACAAAAAGAACCGGATTACTGTCCTGAGACAAAATCTGAACAATAACATTTACCAAAATCCGCTGCAAAATTACATGACATCTTTAAACAAGTTACTTAAATAGATGGACACAGGAGCGTTAAACGTTTTTTAAGATGACGGAAAATAGTATAATGTGCGTATCCTACAAATCAACGAGGTTCGGTTTTCGGATGCTCTTTCGGAGCGTGTAAATGAAACGGTTTGCTCCTACTGAGCATACACTCGGTCCCAAACCGTCCGTTTACTTCTTGTCACCAAACTTGGTCAGCGAGAAACCGAGGGCCGAGGGAAAAAAGTTAGATGCGAAAGTGCCTGAGATCCATTGGTTATTTCATTGTCGCTACTATCTCTTAATATCGTGTAACTTAACCACTTTAACAACCTAGGCGTCCATCCGGATCGCTCGTTTTATTTATTTTGAACAAGGTCGTCAGAACTGTCCCATACACTACACAAAAACCGCGGTACCGCTCACGACCCCTGAGATGCCGTAGAAGAATGTTCGACGGCCAAAAAAAAAAAAGAAAACCTAACGGCGGCAAGAGAAACAGGCTATCTTTTTTTTTTTTTTTTTGCAATATCGCATCGCGAGCTCCGTAAAGAGTCCAGAAGGGATACCAGTCGTGATTTTCTTCTCACACAATTTGTATTGTGTAGATTCGTGGGCGCGGTTCCTCTGTCAGAGCTATGTAGAACGTATTGTGAGCGCTGGTAGAAAAGCAACCATCATACTTTGCTGGAACGGCACTCACGTATCGGCTAAAGTGTAAAAAACAAAAACACAAAAAAGAACCATTTTAACGGGCTTGTCATCTAGCCTCATAGGGCGCCCTTTTGTCCACAGTTCCCCTGCCATTGTGCGACTGGCGCACTCACGAGGACCACAAACAAAGAATGACCAACGAGTCCCGTCGGCAACCTACACATGGACCGCAGAAGTAGCGGTCAGCCAAAAAAAACGGAAGGAAAAAGCACGTCGTCAGTAAACGAAGCAGGAAGCGCCGTAAGGAAGCATTCCGCAGCAAAGCCGAACGCCTGCCACAGCGGCTCGTTATAAGCCATCGTCCTCCCTTGTTAGCCTCGGAAAAACCACGCACCACACCGCGCACACACCGGCCAACACACGCGCGAGTCGGGCCGAGCCAAACAGGAAGAGCACACTGCTCACCGTATGCGCGAGACACGTCGGATGGTAATCGCACACAAACACACGCACACGCACGCACACAGAAGACGTCTGACCCGCCGCCACCACAACAGCGACGGTATGCACTCCTCGTACGCAGTTTCGCGGTGTGGTGTTGCTGGTTGTCGAGAAGAATGAAGCACAGTGGGCAAGAACAACTAAAAAAGAAATGTTGCGCCTGTTTGCGCCGAAACACTTTCTCTTTTTTTTTTCTCTCGGAGAGTCCTCTTTGTTTTCTCGAAGAGAAGAACGTAGTTTGGATGGGGGCGTGAGTCCTATTCCGTGGCTCACGGCCCTTCCCGCACCGATAAGGTGGGGAAGCCAAACGGGGAGTGTCCGGCTGAGTCATTCAGTCGGGTTATTGTCTCTACGGGGCCGCTGGTGCCCAGTACAACTCCTCGCCACAGTCTGCGCCCGGAAGGCCACCGCGCCACCACCACCGATGCTAGACCGTTGTCTCTTCCCTCCGGTCCCGGAAACCACTGTTGGCAAAATCGAAGCAAAGAGAAAAGCGATAAAGAAGAGGGATGAGGAAGGGGACGTTGCAAAAAACATGGTTGATCCCTCCGTCACAGGAATCGGTATAATACGAAAGTAAAACGTGTCCTTACAGAAGTAGTTGAATGTTTACTGTACATTGATATAAGAGAGCTTGCACAATGTCTATTGGCGCTTGGCAGCTATAGAGCCGTTTAACGTGGATGTGCCCATGTTGATTATTGGTGGCACATCGCCATCCCGACGACTAACGTCCATGATCAATGACTAAACCTTTGTGATAGCTGTAGTAGTTAACGGTGACAGCGTACTGAGACAAAGCAGTATGACGCTGAGAGAAGAGCGTCTCTGTCTAGATGACGAACTTGGGCTAAGGTGAACGTCCCGCGACATGTTAAAGAGTCAACAGAACACTACGGTCGTTCCAGAGGCAAAATGAACGCACGTCGTGTCTCCCCTCTAGCCCGGCCATGGTTTCTCTCGGGGCAGGCGTAAGCGGGGAACGCGGTGTTACAGCCAGGCTAGCCAGGCGAGGTAGGCTGGCGCCGCAGAGCTATTTTCAATATGAATAGATGCTGTGAGCGAGGCCTAGTCTTGGGCTAAGGTTGCCACCTCACGGTGTGTTAAGGAGTTGACGAAATTGCACTTCTCCTATTGGAAACGCGCCGAATGGGACGGACGCGTAGCAAGAACGGGTTGCAGGAACTAATCGCGGAGGCTACAGTCATAGTGCATTACTTCACTTTACCGCTCCCAAAAGGCGACATCACCCCTCCGACCAAGATCTCTGCGAAAGGAAAGTATGAGATATAAATGGCGCGTATGTGAATCCTCCAGAGTGTGCGACGGTTGCGCAGTAGATACCGTGCCCGGCATCTCTTGTCGTGGACCGAGAGGTCGTGGGTTCCACTCCCGGTGAAGAAATTTTTCTGAAATTATTTTGCAATCTGATCGTGCGAACTTTATTGACGTCATTTCCGTGACGGAAATTGGCCAATGGTGTCTTGGTGAACCCCGGCATAAAACACTTTCGTGTTAAAAAGGAAGACGGCTCCTCTAAAAAATTTCTGGGTGTTCGTGTGGTTTCAATGTCAGCACCATTCGGAGGTTTTCAAAATATTCAAGTTGAGCATTTGACAACGAGGGGATGAGACCAAAACACACACATCCAATAAATGCGAAGGATTTCATTTGCTCGTCAGTCAATTTAAGTGGACAGTGTGGGTGACAAGCAAAATAAGAATGAAAGTGAACGTGGGAGTCAAAGAGAAATATTTTTTTTCGACGGCTTTCGTAAAAGTAGCGTTACGTGCAATACTGACAGTTCTCTTGTTCCTCACTTTCTGTTTGTTTCTTTTTTTTCCCAGATTCAATTGCCACTAACTATTTGTACGCGTCCAGACACAATCTTATGATTCAGCCAGGTGGTTGCACAGACTAGGGAGCAAGTTCTGCATATTGCTCTAAAAAAATCTAATCAAAAGTTATCGGTTAGGGGTAGGGATGAAGTTAGCAGTACTGAAAGTAATAGAACAAAAGAATTGGCTGCCAGAAAATTTAAGCACAGAAAATACCTGATAACATCGTCTGCTCTGCCGCGTTCTCCACGCCCAGAACGTCCTATCCAGGCGCACATACTTAAATAATCGATGTTCGCGCGCTAAACTTCAAATTGTACGTGAGTGCGCCTAACTAGTAAGGTATAAGATGATTTTATTCCGTTCAACATTTCACAACCTTGCATGGACTGCGAGAGACGCTGGGGTGGAAGGCTAGCAATAAATAATAAAGGATGTCAATTTTCGTTCGTGTACCCAATATCTTATACACAGTGCTTTTCTTTCTACCTGGTGTTTTTTCTCGTACCAGTCTAGCTACAGCAACTGTTTGTAAGCAATAATAATCTAGTTTTACTGTAATTCTAAATGCTCCTGACATTAGAATAAAAAAAAATGTGTTTTTGCCTTTTTTTCCGACATGATTTTTCACGGGAAGTTCATTATGCTCAATGGACGTTAAAAGTACAAAGGAATGCCTACAACTTGTCGCGTAAACCAATTAAGGTAAAACATTTTTAGCGTTACGAAACAAGAGTTATGAGCTAAAGACATCTATTGTTCTTCTGCAGCCCAAAGAACAATGAATTCAAATGAGTCAACGTTCCATGCTAACCAGGCAGGTATCAAAGAACAGGAAATATTGTTGGATGTACGTGTTCTCTGACTGCTGTGACATTACACAGACACATAATCTGCAACAGAAAATGAGGCTATCAATCACATGGGAATTCATACCGATGGCACCGCATATGACTAGCATTGCAAGAATTGAGAAAAAAAGTGGATCTAAGAGAAATAAATACTGGGACGTTCTTTAGCTCAAAGCAGCCGGCACAAAGCAAGAACGAAGTTGAAGGCTGCGGGGCCCCACCCCCACATGCATGGCTCTTTTTTTTTCGGTGGATGGCCCAGTGGAAGTTTCTCACACGAGTGCGCCTATCGACCGCCGGATGCGTCGTATCTCATTTTTCACACCGGGGCTTTTGCTCCCACGGAGTGCAGCCATGACGGCATTCTTAATTGTTTTGCTCAATAGAGTAGGTGTAACAATCTCGTGGTCACACAATTTGTCCACAGGTCACATAAGGGGCGATGCTTTAGGAAGCAATGCGTGGTTACGTATAATTAGGGGCGGTGACGCCAAACGTGTGGAGGTATATTTCGGTAAGTAGATAGATAAGAAGTAAAAGAGAGTTCCGGTTTGTTAAAGGTGATGTGATGGTAAGAACTACACATTCTGCTTACTCGCATTCAATCCGCAAGTGCACACCGATCGGTCACTTTCTTTCTTTCTTTCTTTTTAATCTTTGGTTTAGTGACTCAGGAATTCGTGAGAAAGTATCCCATGAACTTCAGTGCGCAAGCAAAGAAGACAACTAATACAAAAGCGCAATCAAAAGTGCTTTAAAATGTGCCAACAGTTGGAGTCGCAGCAACAGGAATGCCTACAGACACCAATTTCTCGACAGAAGCCTAAATATTACGAATCGAGATAAGTTAATGTTTCAAATTAAGGCTAATAAGAAACATGTTTGCTTTGGCAAGTGTTAACGCAACCAAGCTGTAATAATACTTATACTTTGACGAAGCATGTGACGTGGGGAATCTACGTTCTAATTACCAGTAAGTCTGTAAACGAAACATAATAATAAACATAGCATGTAACTGCGAAAGTGACCCTCTGCAACCTTCTGAGCAATGAAGAAGCGTTTAGGTAACAAGATATGGACATTCCGGAAACTTTACATTGACATTATTTATGCCTAGAGACGCGATCAGTGCAGCGTAATCATTGGCAAAATAATACTATTTTGTGGTTGATAGTCAGCGCCTCCGCTCTAAATATTTCCTACGACGTTTTCCATGTTACAAAAGGAGCCGCTTACAAGGACTCGACATAAAAAGCTATTTCACTGCGGGTGTAGTAGCAAAGTATGATTGCTCCCAATACAAAATCTATTCATCCAATGTACTTACTGGGATGTTAGCACAGGTGGATGCGTTAAGTAAAAAAACAAGCACTTGGCAAACGTAACACAAGCAATTTTAGATGTGAAAATGCGTCCCGAACGCGAAAGCCGAAAACGTTTCGGAAGGGGTTGAAATCTAGGCGTGAGAGCAATATTGCTCGACAGCTTCAAATCTATCGTTCTAAAGAAAATCAGGAGATGTGACAAGTATAAAAGAAAATGTTGGCAGCTTGCACTAAGTCGCGCAACGCTTGACACAGCAAAACTGGTCGATTCACAAGTGTGTAGGCTAACGCCGGTGGCTATTGTATGTTCTAACTGGTTGATTGCTAGGGCTTTGCTTCGTTTTAAGTAGGTTTTGCTATGTTGCAACTGGGCTTTGCTTGAGGATCGACGATTGATTTTCGCTGTGCCAAGCTCTGTGCGTCTTCGTGCAAACTTCGCGTATTTTTTGTCTCTCTTTATTTCTGTTTATGTTTATTTTCTTCCTTTGCCTCACTATCTCTATTTCTCGCTTGCTCCCTTTTCTTTCTATCATTTTTTCTCTCTAGCTCTTCCTTTTCTCGCTTTGATTCTCTCTCTTTATTTCTCTTTCTGCATTTGTTTCTTTCTATTTCTCTGTTTCTCATTCTTTACACGCAATGATTTACTCTCTCCCCTCCTCCTTTCCTTCCTGCTCACCGTCACATCTCTCTTCCTCACGCTCGCTTCCCTTTCCCACCTCCTTGCTATACGAACTATACAAGGCTACGTATGTTTTCTCAGCGTGCCTGGATACCCGAGCGCATCATCATTGCGAATACAATAAAAAAGGAATAGCCAAGCGGTTAAGACGATTGCCTTCGGATCGTGGGTACGTGGGTTCGAGTCCCGCCACCTCGTGACGAATTTTTTTTTTCGCCATGATCTTCTCTCTATTTTTCTTTACATATCTTTCTTTCTTTAATCTCTTTCTCTCACCCCCTTGCCATACGCCCCCCGTCTGTTGCCCAATTTCCGTGGCACAAACCCGTTCATGATGATGATGGTTTTGGGGTCACGACACTACGCCGAGCTACAACGGCTTCGCTGTTAACGACTTCTAAAAATTGTATAAAAATATTATGCACGTGTTTGTTTTCAGAGTCACAAGCCCCCATCGAACGAAGAAACTTGCGCAATGCGCATGACGTAACACATTCAGAATTGCATATTGTGTTTCTTTACTTCCTCAAGGAATAACGTGAGTGGCGCGCGCGTAGTAAATGAAGTGTTTACGGGAAAGGGCAGGCAGCGAGCGGTGAACGTAGACGATGAAATGGAAGGTGAGTCTACGTACTCACACGCACAGCTCCTGAGTGTTGTGGCCCGCGATCTGTTGTGTCTGTTGTTGCTGCTGCTGCTGCTGCTGTTGCTGCTGCTGGTGATGCCTGAGAAGCGTAGCGTGCGCGCCGGGTGACAGAACCCGCGCAGACGCTGACAGCGGGAGCAAGGGCTGGGCTTCCGGATGGTCCGACGGGAGGAGGCTGTTCGGCTTCGGAGGCACCTGAGCCCAGTTAAGCCCACCATCGAGATATCACAGGTACAAAGATTTAAATAAGTATACAAAGGCTCGGTTGGAAAAAAAGCTTGTATGGTGGTTTGACCAGCACTGTAAACTTTATTGCCTATACAGTAAAACCCAGTTGATCAAGCGTACGCGGGTTTGAATCCCACTTCGTGAAGAATTTTTGTGGAAAAAATATCTCTCTTTCTCTTTCTTGATATCTTTCTTTCCTTCTCGCTCTCTGTTTCTTTCTCTCTTTTCCTCTCCCTCTTTCTCTGCACTCGTTCTCTTACCCATCAGGGTTATTACAGGTCACGCCGAAGCGGTGAGTAGTGGGATTTGCCAAAATTCTGTGGCACAAACTCGTTTATTATGTACCGTGACGGGCGACGACAAGAGACACCATGACGGGCTACGATGACAGGTGGCGCCGACAGACCGAGCGCATAACGTGCTTCGCACGTAAAATTCGGTGCAAACTGAAGTGCTATTTCAACGGAGCTCACTTGCATGCGACTTATCCTGACAGTAGAGCGAAGGCTACGGAGGCGGGGCTTCCGCACGTTCGTGTTGCTCCGCAAGTTGTACGGCAGCTTGCGGCTGATTTCGTTTTTTCTCGCTCGCATCGTTAACGTGTTTCGAAAATTATATACATGAAAAATGTGAATGGGAGAAACATTTCGATTTTTCAGTGTGCATTTTAGTGTCAGATTACGAGCATGTTTTCTTGGACAACTGAACAGCACGTTTTCAACCGCACACGTCATGTTTGCTTTGGAAAACGGGCGTGCTGAAAAGGTGGTGCTGTCTAAGAAGTGGAAAGAAAAGAAAAACGTTCTCGCTTAGTGAACACTAACTGTATTTTACCTACTTCCCGCAACTGTTTGAGTCTCATAATAAATAAAGCAGCATTTATTTCAGCAAGGTGAATGAGAAAATTATCAGAAAACTTAAGTACTATTAATTTTCGCAGAACATACAGAAATTCAGGCGCTCGATGGTAATGCACGCTCTAAATTGGGACACGGACCTTGGGTGGCGCGACGGCTAGACAGCCGGTGACGACCGCGGGCGTGCTCTGGTAGTCCAGGTGTTCGCATCCTCCGGCGCAAGGAGACGCCGGAGGGGGTCGCTTGAGCGTGCCACTGCCGGCCAGGATGGAGGCCGGCTGCGACGGCGGGGACCCACGACCCAGCTCGTCGCCCAGGCGCGGAGGCTGCAATAGATGAGAGAGGGTGACACGTTAGCCACATCACTGAGCGTACGGGTATTATTTTGCCTATTTTGCCTACATAACATAAAAGAAGCACTTTTTTAGAATGATAAATATGTCATTTTTTGACAATAAGACTAATCATAGCACTGGCTCTAAATAACAAGAAAATAACATTATGAAACAAATAAAACAGCAAATAAATGTTCCAGTCTAAGCCTGGAAGAAGAATAAATAGCAATCAGGTGCCATAGTTCAGTGAAGGCTCCAGTGACTGAAATTTATTATATATATATATATATATATATATATATATATATATATGTGTGTGTGTGTGTGTGTGTGTGTGTGTGTGTGTGTGTGTGTTCTACATATCGGAATTTCAACAGCCAACTTGAATCCAGCGACAACGGGACATCGAGTTTCAGAATGGCCTTGTGGCTTCGTAAGGGTTTGTGGCTTTTGCTACTCGAATAAAAGCACATACGCATCCTCATACCTAAGCTACCACTATGGTCGTGTCACACACCTCGAACGGCCTCTTCTTTGCCTTGTCGGAGGCCCGGCCCGCCTTGTCCCGCTGGTAGTAGACGCCGGCGAAGATGAGCACATTGAGGATGAGAAGCGAACAGCCCACAGCTATGGTGACGCCCAGCGCCGTAGAGTAGCCGCCTTGGGGCATGGCCATGGCCTCCGTTTGGCTAGGGTCACCGGGTGTCGTGACGCCGCCACGGCCTCCATCCTAAAAAGCGCGCCAGTATGCGCGAGGTTTGAAGGTCTCCATCACATTAAAATTACGCTTATCCGAGTATATTAAGCCAGTCTAACGTTATGTGCGCGTAATGGCTCAATTTTCATCGCTGTGTTATATGTCAAATGCAGTTTTCACGTATGCTGTATAGTTTAGTGCGGCTCGACATACCCAAATGAAGTTTGGTCAGAAATAGACAAATAATTTACATCGGAGGCTGACGCATATTGAAGGACATCATCTACCGCATTAATCGCTAAGACCTGCTGCGATTATATGCGAGTTAACAACAAAACTGTGCTGTTAGACGAGCGTTCTTAGAAAGAAACCCTGTAGTACGCTTGGTGTGACTACGCGATGCTATATTGGCCCCGAAAGGGCTTTAAGGGCGATGTCTCAACTCATGACAGTACACTGCCAGCGCGAAGACACCAAGACAAGAAAGAGGACGACAACTCAAACGCTATTTCATTGTCACATCGATAGTCAACGAAATAATTACCGTAGTTCGCTCTTTTAGCACTGAAAGTACGGATATGAATTGATGAAAGAGAGAGTAATTTCAGAACCTAAGTATGAAGAAAAACTTCACATCGCAAGCACCCCGATAGCAAATAAGAAGTACCTCCCGCAATTCACTGTAATAGAGAGCGTCTATTTTCTGCGCACTTCCTGCTGTTTGCGGGAATGCGTGCTACCTCGCGGCGTAAACTTATTTGACCGGTATGGTGCTGCCATCTGTTGGCGCACCGGCGAACGAAACGAACACAGAGCTATGTTTTCCATAAAAAATCACACTTCAATACTAGGGTGAATTTTCGACCACGCCGTCACTTTGTGCACGTGGAATATTTAGTGACTTATAGAAGAACACTCACAGCAGTACAAAACGCATATTTATAACAAAAGAAGTTTGTGTGAGGCCTAATAAAACGTCGCTAGACGTATACGGTAATCGGGGTTTAGGCTAACGCCATTACGTATACCAATACACCTAACACTGTAAAATTAGAGTATTTGCGTTTTCTCATAGACCTCTCACCATGTGCGTTTATGGGTTATCAGAGCAGTATACGGGACGGGCAACGTTGGTTGCGACACCTGATGATTGCAGAGCCTAACCACGGACACACAAAGCGTATATTGCAGACTAACACGTTTTACTTAACTTCTGCTGTAGAGCACTGACTGTGCGATAATCATTAACTGAAAGTAATCGCATCATTTCTTTTCGGCGAGAATACGGACGCGAATAAAAGAATGCTAAGCTATCGTAGTTTGACAAACTGTCAGAAGAGGTCGCCACCAGCTCTGCTAGTGCTATCAACGGCTGGGGGCAGCCCTGTATTCGCAAACGTTAAACAGTTTACGCGCGAACTAAAGTTCTGGTGGCTGCGGTCAGCACGATAATTAGCAGCCATTTCTAATTCCAATATTCCTAACGTTAAAACCGAAAGCAAAGCATAGCTCGAACCTGTGCCCCTTTCCCAGCGCGCGCTCCTCCACTGGTGGTGAGCGGCCCGCCACCGCCCGAGTTCGAGTCGATGGTGGAGTGTGGCAGGGAGGGCGTGGGCGAAGGCGACATGGGAGGGGGCGGAGGCGGCACCTCGCGCACCACGCCGTCGTACGAGGCTGCGTCTTCGAAGTCCTCGAGCAAGTGATGGGACCGGGGCACGTCACCGCCGCCCGCGCGGTGCAGCTTGGGAATCAGCTGCGTCCACACCGACAGCCGATGCGCGTGGTAGTGGTCCCGCACCTTGGGCTTGGTGCCTGCGTGTGCCAAACATCACTTGGCGACTACTATACCGTCCTTTGGATGTGAAAGCGACTTTTTTTTAAATGGCAGTTCCTGTGTACAACTGCAAAAGAAAATATTAATGTTGGTCTTGTCTCTGTGACTCTGTAAAACCGGATCATTTCACCACCAGCATTATCATTAGTATATTTGTATTAAGTCATCAGTATTATTATTATTATTATTATTATTATTATTATTATTATTATTATTATTATTATTATTATTATTATTATTTGTTGTTGTTGTTGTTGTTGTGCCATGCGCAATATGCCCCTGACACATTCTCCTTCTCATCAATAACCGCTGCTGCTGCATGATGATCAATTGAGAAAGCGAAAAAAAAGTCAGGTTGTCTGCCCGTAAGCTTAAGCTCAACGGAAATACAATGTGGGCCATCCAGTTTGCTAGACACCACGTCAAAATTTTGAGTCCATCATGTTAGCAACGCATGTAATGTTCTATTGTTGCGAGTTATGACTCACTGGATACCGTGCTCTCCACGATTAAGCGGGCGTCAATAAATGAGGTACCAGATCCCAAAAAGCCTGTTTTCTATTTCATTCACTTTCATAAAAACGTAGCGGTGAGAATCATAGTGAGGAAACAACTATGCGCAAAAAGGACATTGCAGACAAAATAAAGCTCGGTCTTCTGAAAGAGGAGAAAGACGACGACTTACAAAATTTCAGGCCGGCGTTGCCCGATCACACACCTACGCTGCAAACACTGGCCCCCTCGTAAACTACGTGTTATCAAAGTAAGCCATTCATCGTTGTTTAAATGCGAAGCACTTCTTAGCGAATCTCTGCCACTTTGAGCGTATCTATCTATCTATCTATCTATCTATCTATCTATCTATCTATCTATCTATCTATCTATCTATCTATCTATCTATCTATCTATCTATCTATCTATCTATCTATCTATCTATCTATCTATCTATCTATCTATCTATCTATCTATCTATCTATCTATCTATCTATCTATCTATCTATCTATCTATCTATCTGTCCGCCTACGAATTTGTGCTGTCGTCGACGTTTCGTTAATGGGATGTATACCAATATTGCTATGGCACGGCATAACTGTATGACGAACATACATCACAGGTCATAACACGAAAATCGTCATATGCATGTCATGAACGGCATGATTTACGTATACCACGGTCTTGGTGTTCCTGTGGCCGTTTCGTCCGCTTGATATATTCCAAAATTGGTATGGAGTGACAAGAGTGTAACCTAACTGAGAGGTCCTAACGAGGAAATCATTACACGCATGTTATGTAGTTCACTATCGCACGCACAAATGTGCGATAGTGAACTACTTGTCATGACATGACTGACTTCATTTGCCTCAAAGACAAGGCGATGTATGCAGCTCCTTGCTGGCTGCTTCGTATAACATCGATTCCCAGAGTTCGTGGGATCTGCCGGATTTTTTACAGCGGGGCTGCTAGGGCCGTGGTTTCCCATGTGTCGTAGATAGAAAATTATGATCATCGTGAACCGGCACGTGCCATATTCTACATCTATTTCATCGCCTTGCGATTCTTCCGCTTCTGCTTCGCTCCCAGGAGAGGTGCGCCGATTTGTTCGGCGAAGGATGCAATAAATTCATAGGCGAGAAAACGAGTACAGAGAGAGAGAGAGACACAAAGAGATGAAGAAAGAGAAAGAGACAATTTTGTGGCAAAAAAATTTTCTTTCCCAAGGCGAGATTCGAACTCAAAGCCACGTGCGCTTCTCCCAGTGGCAAATGAGACAGCGCTTTAGGCTCAGGAAAAGCTCCGTCTCAGCGATGGGCGCCAGACGCTGTCTGCAGCAATGAGTCCTCTCATTGCTATTGACGTGTCCCTGTGGGAAAGACCAGTGCTTCGCACCTCCACAGGTTTCACGTTAATGGAGCTGCTTATATTTAATCCCTCGATTTATTGCAGTGCTACTTCAAAACTTTCCTGTAAACGTTTTCTCTTTAAGTCAACGTCTAGCATCCACCGTTCTGTTTTGTCCATACTCAGGCGACGAAAATGCGAAATTTGATTCTAAGATTATCGAGCAACACGTGGAGAAGCACATGCTTAGAAACTTGATTCCTGCAGTTTCAAAGTTTTTCGGGCAGATCACATTTTTATCCGCACGCAAACTGCCACGGGCTCAGAGACACAATAAGACAATGAGAGATAAATGATTGTCGAAGTTTCCAGTAAAAAAGCGAATGTATGAGTCACTCCATTGTCTCTTCACCTGAGGCTTCGGGCAACGTCCCGCCTAACAATGAGCACACGGCGAAATTCTAGACCAACTCTATTTAGATATTTAAGGCACGTGCGACTGGAACACGCGTTCACTGGCGCTTCAAATTTCAAGTGCCCCAGGAAAGTACACACAGGCAGCAGCCATTCGAGCCGTTCGGAGCGTTATGCGTTACTCGCGTGAATGAAAGCTAAGCACTTTAGAAAAGTTGTGGAGCAACAAAAGATCAAAGAAAGGTACAGCATGGAGATGTAGACTGATTTCTCTATAATGCAAACAGAAAGATAAGCTCTTTCTAATAGATAGATAGATAGATAGATAGATAGATAGATAGATAGATAGATAGATAGATAGATAGATAGATAGATAGATAGATAGATAGATAGATAGATAGATAGATAGATAGATAGATAGATAGATAGATAGATAGATAGATAGATAGATAGATAGATAGATAGATAGATAGATAGATAGATAGATAGATAGATAGATAGATAGATAGATAGATAGATAGATAGATAGATAGATAGATAGATAGATAGATAGATAGATAGATAGATAGATAGAAGGAGAATGTGTCAGTGGCATATTGCGCACGGCACAACAACAACAAGCTCTTTCTTCCTTTATGAAGAAAGAGCTCTTGAAAGAAGAGCTTCTGTAATTGTGTCTATAAAGGAATACCTATTGCAACATTTGTTCCGCGATTGTTCTTTCTTGTTCAAACATTTTGAGCCATTCAACACACGGCCGCGTATATAGCCTGCATACACGTAGGGCATGCTTCACACAAAAACGTCTATTGTTTGCATTTATTCAAACCAAGACTGTCCCTTTTCTGTTGCACACTTTTTGCCTATAAGTTCAGTTATTAAACAATAGTGCTATATTAGATATGACTGTAATTTTTATCAAAAAAGTGCGGTATGAGTCAGTTGATATGAATTTACTGCAAGATGAGGTTAAGGCCATATGACACGAATTGCTTGTTGTGTCATCGAAAACAACGTTTTACGAAAAAGGAATTGCCGTGCGCTATCGCAAGCGATGATCGCACCTAAAATGTGCAGCCAATTCGTGATTGAAAGAGAATGTTGCACCGCGGCACTTACCTAGAGTGAGGTACTTTTGATGCACAGGGTCATAGGCAGGCCAGCCCACTTTCTCTCCGCGGCCGCCTTTGCTGCGTTCGGATTCTGTTTCCGTGGTAGTGAAATTTGGAGAACTGCAAGGTTAAACAACCACAACATCAGAGAAATCTGCTCGTCAGCATTTGGCAAACGTTGAGAAATTTCCGCGTTAGCCTCGAATACATACAAGCGACAACTGTCTCATTGTCCCAATGTGAAATCTGTGACAGAATGGTTACCAGAATGCCATTCAACCTCTGTACTTCCTCTTGTTTAGCGCCAATTTTGTCCTTGCCGCCTGTCGTCATAACGCGGTGACGGTGACGGGCCCACGTAATTTACGTGCTCGAAACGCATGCACATAACTGACATAGTGCGAAACACATGCACATAACGGGCATTCTCTTCGTCAATGTCAACACCATGTGACAATGTGTATAGCTTCGTGTGCATGTACGCCTGTGACCGGATCTGTTGTCCGGGCATTTATGCAGTGCCTAGGAATTCTCAACGCCTTCAAGCTCAAACGAGTCTTTTAGTTCTGTCTTTTTTATCTTTGGTGAGTCTGCCAAATCAATGTTTTTGTCAAATACAACACATCGGTCTCGGTAAAAAAAGTACGTGTGTCAGTGTATGACAAATCGTTACACAAATGCTTTACTGCACGCTAGCTGTTCAATCCGGCAGCAGCAACGACCAGCGGCAGCCGCGATCAGTAAAGTCCGGGATGATGATCATGATGAGGGTCATTATGATTATGATGACGACCACGACCACGACGGCGGCAAGAACAAAAGCGTTTTTGACACTTTTGAATAGAATGTGTTGTGCTGAGGCTTCGTTTGGAAAGTCCGCGCTCCCTCGTTGAGCTCCTGTTAGCTCTGAAGGTCTGAGCGGCACAGAGCTGCCTCGAACACTTCTGTTGTTCGCTGACGTACGATATTCAAGGCCTGATGTTTCTTTTAGATGCACATACCGCGAGGTATACGGGTGCCTTTTAAAGTACGCATTTAACGTACGTTTTTACAGATTATCGGTACTTCTTCCTTTAAAATATACTAGAAGAATCAAGCTACGCTTCCTTCGATAAAAAAAATTATGGAAGTCAGTGAACATGCGCAAAAGTTCATTCAATGTCCAAGAAAAGCGTACTTATAATCGAATGCTTAACATGTTAACCTTTGCTAACAGCAACATTTAAGGCCTGAGGGTTACTTATATTATATCTGTGAAACTGACTGTGAGGCGGTGGTGGCGGAGCAATGAATTTATGTCAGCGTAAATCCATTGCAGTCTGCTAGCTGCTGCCATCACATCCCTTCCCTGCGAGTTACTGAACGCTTATAACACACTCCCAGAGAGAACTATAGAGCATAGATGTTTCCAAAGCAAAAAGTTTTAATCTTTTGAAGTCAATGTCGACAGGTGACACTGGTAGCAATTTTCTGTAGGATTTAAGCTACACAAAACAAGAGTTCCAGAACACAAGTTCTTCAATTTTGAGGTGAAAGCGAAAATGACAGGAAATTTTTTTTTTACTGTGCCCGTGGTTCATATTAATCTCAATAGGATGGCTATCATGCTAACAACAGCTATGGGACTTGAGGTGGGCACGACTTAGGACTCTAAGCAAAAGCGGGGCATATACACGAGGGTTGGGAGACTATACTGGCAACACTGACGGCACACCACTAATTACTATGCCTAAGGGCAGGACTTTGCAAAAATAAACTACACCAAAAAACGAACGCCAGTATATTTCACACCTGTTGGCGCATGCGACGTACACTCATTTATCTCCAGCCTGCTCATATAAATACATAAACTGTTGCCACGGTCGCGAAGACACGAGCCAGTAGTGGCTGAGCTACTCCCTTATGCAACACCTATCAATTTTACTTGAACTAATCCAGAATTATTTCAACAGGCCCGCAATATCAAAAATGCGAACAAAGACACTTCAGTGAAGCTAACCTACCTTTCCAGTTTAATTGTTTAACATCTAGCTATTGTTCATATAGTTTGGAGTGTTACTATTCGAGTTATATGTGTAAATGTAACAATATTGTGTTTCAGTGTATTATGTATTTCACTATAGCAAAGCGACAAATAAACCATCCAGTAGCGCCCTCAGAAGCAATGAGACATTCTTTTCTCTAGTAGCCACCCGTGCACTTAAAATTCAGAATTTCATGACGCTATTATAAATTCACGCACTTCGAAGCAAATACGTCTTCTTGTCAAAGCAGCAGTAAAAGCTATACAAACTTTATCGAGAAGACGCCGAGAAAGTTTTAGTAGTGTTTATCAATTCAGCAGTGATCCTATAAACTTAAAGATGAACACGGCCAATATTATACGAAATTGAAATGGAGGGCAACCGTTTCGAAAGTCATACAATCTTCGAATGAAAAGCGGCAGTACTGAACATAGCAGAGCATCGCGAATAAAACGTGCTGTGAAAATATTTGTTTTCAGAAACCGGCCGCGTGTGCACAGGCAGACATAAGATGAAGGGGTATTGCTCTGAGATTGAACGGAATCTTATGGATAGAATAGCGAGCTGCTGCCGCTCGCAGCTTCAAAGTGAACCCATCTGCTGCACAGCAAAAAAAGCAGAAGACGCGAACGAACAGCAGAACGACGTCAGGACAGGATCGAAGAAATTGCTTGACCTTTCTCTTGTTTACTCTATATTCACCTAAAATATACCAAAGAAGAATGCCTAGGTAAATACAATTTCTATAGATGAAAGCAAAGAAGATATCTTTGGCTGGTGCAGTCCTTGTATCTTCAGCAAAAGGTAACGACTTTTTGCCTTTATCGACTTGTAGCAATGATTTATATTTAACTGCCGAGGATTGCATGATTGATGCATACTGATAATATTATAGCACACTGCTTTATTGCTGTTAAGTCAGGTTCACCACTATCAAATGTACTACATTGCCTAGCCCGTTAGCGTGGAAAGTAAAGGCGTTGTGCGGCTGAATACTTTTGCAACATCCAGTGAAGACATCTGGGTATGTAGAAAGCCCTTAAAAGGCGGTGGTGACCCATCGGCAAAGCTCGATATTCGCACTGCCCACGATGCAGAAAAGACAGTGGTCAATGTTGTGCCAGATATCACACTGTGCCAGATATCACACGTCTGTTCACATTGTGAGAGCTTTCGATGAAAACCATCGTTTTTCATCGGTATATAACCATAATCAGCCCATTTTATCCTTTTCATGGCGCGCGCTTTCTCTTCCCGCCTTTCGAAATGGCGGAGGTGCTCTTAGATTTCAATACTCTACGTGCTTGCCATTCTCGTTTAGCTGCACTCGGGCTCCGGGCTGCGCCCGCCTACTACCATGGTGTTCGACGTCAGCGCCTCCCGTTCCGCTAATTATACTTCTCGGAGTGAACCCCAGGTCTTTATTGTGCTCCCTGTCGAAGACAGTGACGACTGGATCAAAAACTACAAAAGAACGGATTCCTATAAAGAGTGGGACGATCAACAAATGCACATAAACATTCAACTCTACCTTACGAAACATGGTTCCTTAATCAAGATGCTCAACCACAATCAGCCACAATATCATCTGTGACTGAACAGTCTGTTGGTTTTTTTTACAACTAAAGCATGTTAACACTGATGCGCATAAAGCATTTTAACCCGCGCACCCACCCACCCACACACACAGACACACACACACACACACACACACACACACACACACACACACACACACACACACACACACACACACACACACACACACACACGCACCACACGCACACGCACACGCACACGCACACACCACACACCACACTACCCACCACACACAGGAGGTGATAGTAGCATAAAGAAAAGGCCGATCACACTCACCCCGTCCGAAAGAAGCGTACCCAGTAGGACATGGTGGTCTCAGAGAGCGCGGCCTCCTGCTTGCTGTAGTTGCCGTAAAGTGGCGCGCCCGAACCCAGCAGAGGCAGGCCAAGCACGTACGGCAGGTCTTCGCCGTGCACGCAGCCGTTCTTCTGCGCGAATGACGACTCGTCCGAGTGGTAGCCGAACAGGTAGAAGTGCGTCGTCGGCACGCGACCGCCGACCTTGTTGCCACCTCCCTGTTGCTGTTTAGCTGCCTTGCGGGCGGCCCCGGCTGCAGCGTGAAGCGTGCCGGCTTCGACGACGGGCGCCACGACGAGCGCGTCACTGAGTGCCTCTGCCGTCTCCTCGAGAATACTGGCCGGGTGCTGCACCGACCGGGTCCAGTCCGTGTACTCGTTGACGACAGTCAGGAAGATCTCCTGCTGGTGGAAGCTGTACAGGTTGCGCACTAGCGTACGTAGAAGACGGTCGCGTCGGTCCACCTGGGTGGCGAAGCACAATTCCCCTTTTATTCGTTCTTTTTTTTCACTAACGACGATGGCGAGGATTTTCAAGCTCAGGGAGTGAAGGAAGGTCACAAAAAGAAACGTTGATTATGCAGCAAAAATAAAGTAGTACGTGATAATGCTAGAACAGAGAAACGAGGGAGCCCCCTTACATATATACTCTTGACTAATCTCGCATATCAGCTTATGTAGGATGTAACGAAATAGAAGAT
The DNA here is from genome assembly GCF_013339695.2 of Rhipicephalus sanguineus. Taxonomy (NCBI): domain Eukaryota; kingdom Metazoa; phylum Arthropoda; class Arachnida; order Ixodida; family Ixodidae; genus Rhipicephalus; species Rhipicephalus sanguineus. The sequence goes on along the minus strand of NC_051178.1, from coordinate 166,088,231 downwards.
TGTTAACGTAAACCTTAACATTTCTAGCGTCATGCGGTGGTTTCATAGCTGTTTGACACGAATTACGCACGGTGTTTGAGCCGGGCCTCTCTGTTTACAATGACCAAGCTTGGCGAGAGGCCAGGTTTCGTCAGCCGCAACTGTCCGCTACCTAGATGAAGAATTGGTCGCCAAATCAGCGTGGCCAACTTGAAAGTGGTTTCTTCGAAATGCCACTTTCTGACTCCTCTACGCCAAAATCTACGAAGGTGGGGTTACCTATAAGAGCTTCCTGTTCTTTCCGTTCTCTGTAGTTATTGTCGTACAAAGTTAGCGCGCCTGTCAGAGTCGTAGTGGTAACCCTAAGAGAGCTTTCAATGGGCTCAATGACAATGACGGCCACTCGTCCAGCTTACGGTTTGACTGTACGGCGTGCTCTGCGCGCACGCCTGTGGTTTTTTTGTGCCCCCATCATTTCACGCTGCCCTTGATATAAGCTTAATTCAGAAGGGCAAGTATAGCAAACATACAGAATACGACTGACTTCGTCTCATCTCTTAACGACACAGAATCCAAAAGCATTCATAACGCTTATGGTAAAAATGGAGAGGGGTTTGTAGCAAGAGATCGCTAAGGAGAACTCTGTCCATAGCCTAGTATTACCACATCCCGCCCATCTTCTCCTCTGCCTACTCTTTGGGCAAAGCTTGTTTCCATCCATTACCGTGACCGTAACAATGTGGCTCGACTTTTTGCTTCTGCCTCCTTCTTGGCTCCCTGGGGCCCTGCATCTGTCTTATTCTGTAGGTGTGGTCGATGTCCATGTACACGTCAGCCTTCGTCCATTGACAGACAAAGTGGCTCCTCTGCGGCCCCGCCGAGAAGCGTTCACTAAAGCTATCCCAGCTACTCGGGCAGATCCATTAAATAACAAATGAGAATAAGAGACAAAGTGAGTCCGGCAGGCGCGGGCAAAGAGGCATCGAGATGGGTCCTCTTCCGGTGTTTTCTTACGAGCGTGAACAACAAAGAACTTATTCTTTTACCTCCAGGCCGAAATTAGTTGCCGTGCGGCCACAAAAGCAAATAGACAGAGAAAGTAAAAGTACGTTTGTAAACAGAAAAGCCGGCCTTAGAAGCTTTCCGGTTTTCCACTGAGAAATAACACATATACCGAGGGCAATAATGGCGAGCCACTGTAGTATGTCGCATGGAGGCTTGCCGAAGACGAGCTCAACTCGTCTGTGGTAAGGAAAGGGCTAAAAAGTAAACTATAAACTAAAAAAAGCCGCGTGCACGCCACATTTTTCTTCTTTTGCCCTTCAATCTCCCCTGATAGCTCTCCGCAATTTCGCATTCGCCAAACACTCGCGCCATGTCAGCGCGGCGGCATATCCACGCCGGTGCGTCCCATTTCACTGCTGCTAGTGGTTGTTTCCAGGAGCTGGTTGAACTAGAGGACTACGTTGAACCCCATAGAGTTCCGAACAGTCAGTGTTGCGCGGTAAAATGAATAACGGGCTCAGTCTGCACCCGGAAGAAAAATTTGAGGCTAATAGTGTTCATATAGGCGCCAATTTTGAAAATAGGACACTTATAGGCACTTATAGGCATATACGCACGAACGCCAAAAATAGGCATTTATAGGCACTATAAAAACACTATAAAAGCCCTCTTAAGTCTCCAATTCATGCTCATATATCAAAATGGCGCGATAGGAGCGTAAGGAACAAAATAGGCATTTGCCTAAAATCCGGTCTCTAGTCATCGCTGAGGTGGGACAGCATCCCACAGTAATTTTTTGCAAAAGCTTTTTTGGCGCTCGTGTACCTACACTAGAATTAGCAGCGGAAAAGGTGCAAAGATCAAAAAATCAATCTGTGAAAGAGAGTGCTTGGTTGAAAAAAGCCTTGCATGAAAGCCGTCTCGCAGATTTTAGCAAAACGTCCATTGCGAAGCCAGTCACGTATGGAGTGGCAAACGCTGCACAAGGTTAATCCGGTGCATAAACCAACTACCTTAACCCTTTACTGTGTAGGTCATGTGGAAGCGGTGTTTTTATCTTTTACTGAGGAGAGCAGCGCCATCAAGGCTAAGCCAGGAGACGCATACCATTGTCACACAAAAACGAAAAAAAAAAAAGAAAAAAGATTCCGAATGAAAGGCGCAGGAACTGCAACCGTCAATTAATTCGAGTATTAATCGTACGAGTGTCCAATACGCCTTTGGCGAAAGCTTGAAGGCAAGTGTTGACCTTTGTCTGAACATTTCTAGGATTTGGGAACATGGGCACGTGGCGCCATCTCGCGATGGCGGCTGGAAGAGGGGCATGAAGTGGTGAAAAAAGGGGAAATAAGTGGCGACCATGCTTAGCATCGGGCTGCACTCAATAGTGCAAAAGAAAGGATGTAGACAAATGGTGCAGGTGAAGATAGAGCACTATGAAGGATCCCCTAGCGACCTGTGTCGCTAGGGGATTCTCGGCACCTGTGCTCCGTCGTTGGCAGTAACGGGGCGACCATCGTTGTGTGTTGTGCGACAGAATATGTATCACACTCGGCAAAAGTTAGCGATCAGTTTAACGCAAAGTTCAAGAATGTCCGCGCTTGTCTACGTCCCTGCATGGTATCGTGAAATGCAGCAATGGAAGAGCCGCATAATATGAGCTCGCTTAAACTAGACAAGGCATGAAGAGCGCACGAACAAAATAAGCACCAGTAAGCTTCAAAACGGTAAAGACCTACCTTTGTTTCAATATGATATTTCACTTTCCCTGAGGTATTTCGTTTTGTTGGTGTAGGTAGAAAACATCCGAGGCCAAAATGCGTCGCTTCATTTTTATCTGTTTTTCGACATGACTTTCGTTGCGGCATCGTAAGGCGATAGTTATACGTAGGAAAGGTCTGAATGAACAAAAAGAAATGAATAAAATCGAACTAATACCGCTGAAGATGTTGGCACTTGCCCTTACCTCAAATCCGTGCTTCTCCTCGTAAGCTGTGAACAAGAAATACGCCTCGAAGCGCACTACACCAAACAGGAGATCGTAGTCGGCGTATGACGAACGTGGTGAGGCCATTTCGTGGCGTGGCTCTCCTGGAACCACGGTGCCGTCCACGGTGGGACCGAATGCCGAGAGGTGTTCGGGCACGGCGAGAGGGACGTCGACCAGTTCACGTACGGGCCGATGACGTAAGCAGTCTCCGAGCGCGGCGCCTGTGCCGGACTCTGGGCATCCTAGCGCCCGGCCCACCTGCCGCGCGTAGCGCACCGCGTCCCGAGCGATGGCCCATGGACTCAGCGCCGAGCCGGACATCATCACAGCGCGCTGGAATAGTCCGTTGTCTGCGAGAACCATAGGGAAACAAAAAGAATAAATATGAGAGTGAGACAGTGACTCCTTAATCGTGTTATGAAATATTGTAAGAACAGGAGCTTTCTTACGGAATGTCGATATTTTGAACAATATAATTTAGCAATATATAGCCTACAACATGCAACTTTGCACGCTCAGGATTATGATGATGCATAAACGTTTATTTTACAAAACTTTATTCCGGGGCAAGCTCTAGTCGAACTCAAGGTGGGAGGTTTCCTCACTCCGACAACCTTTTGACCTTCACTGCCACCTTGGCGCTGGCGTGGTTTTAAATGCGAAGCATTTCTTAGCGAACCTCAGGCACTTTGGGCGTTTCTATCTACGTATCTATCTATCTATCTAGCCGCCTACGTCTGGGCGCTCTCCTGGTCGTCTCCATAACTTGTAATATACCAAAATTGGCATAGCAGGGGATCAGTGTATGACGAACACGATTCACTGGTCATGACATGAAAAACGCAAGATGCCTGTCGCCTACGTCATGAAACCCTTTCTCTCAGTCACGTGTGGCACATACCCGTTTAGCAGAGTTCATGTTATGCGGGTATGTGCCACAGCTGATACAAAGTCTCAACCAACACAGTAACCTCGAACACACACATTGACACGCAAGGAAAGTAATAATAATTGTTGGGGTTTTATGTCTCAAAACCACGATGTGATTATGTGAGACGACGTAGCGAAGGGTTCCGGATTTTTGACCATCTGGTATTCTTTAACATGGACCGAGATCGTACAGCACACGGGCATCCAGCATTTTGCTTCCATCGAAATGCGACCGCCGCGGCCGGGATCGCACCCGCGACCTTCGCGTCAGCAGCCGAGCACCGTAACCGCTACACCACCGCGGCGGACGCTAGGAAAGTGAAGAAGCTGAAGACAGAACGCCCCTGGAAGACGCTCTACTACCCATGCACTTGTCGATTACGCAAAAATCGGGGTCAATGCTTCCTGCAATAAATCTGAGGAGGGAACCAGGCCTCTCATCATTTCCAGTGACTTGAACATGAATTCATGAAGACCCAACAACGCTTGGTCTTTATAATACGTGAAAGATGGCTCGAATGTGGACAGGGCATCGAAAGACCTCGCTGCCACGTCCAGGACAGGAGGCGTCATAGATAATTTCATCGTGAGAGGCATGCAGGATTTTCACCAGCTGCACTATACCTCGCACTTCACTACACTCAGACCCCTTATAGCTGCGATCACGAACGGATCCGATAACAAGTCCGGTCCAGCCTCTGGTGCTCACTGATCACGGTGATGATGACCTTGTTCAAGAAATGTCAAGAACGCCTCCTACACATACACACAGGTTCGTGAAACGTGCGTGCGTTCTCCGTCATTCATAACGCACTAGTATAAGCATAACAGCTGTAACGCAACTGTAACAACTGCAACGTACGTGCAGTGCGCCTGCGCGTGCCACTCGGCTGCGTACCACATATCTGGGGATACTTTCCTAAATGAAGCTTAGTTGCGAGTAACGTCTGTCCTGTGCGTCTGTGTCCCCTCTTTGTCCTGTTCGGATTCGCTCTATCCAGTATTGAAGAATATAAGCACCACATATATGCTTACCGCGTCTGGTGTTGGTAACACCCATGTTGCTGTTTCCATAGTTGCGCAACTGTAAACAACTGGTGATATAATACATATGCGACTCATCATCATATGAGTGTGCGTACACCACTTCCACATTTCTCTAGAGTCATCATCATCACGCCCGAGTCACCATCCCGCGCATGCTTCGCATAACATCGATTCCCACGGTACGTGGGATCTGCCAAATTTTTTTAGTATTTTTAGATAAGAAAACGTAAGGTCCTTAGTGTTAGGCAGCGATAGCGCGAAGAAAAAAACAAACGTGGAATACATGTTATTTGCGTGGAAATGGTATGGTATTCATGTTATGTTATATTATGCTATGTTATGGTATTTCGATGCAAAATGAAGTATCTTACCTAACAATAAATATTTAACATAAAAATTTATTTTGGCCATGATTTCGTGAGAATATTTGCTTCTTTCATTCATTCTTCCTTTCTTCCTTTGCTGTCCCTTGGTCGCTGTCGTCTTAACGTCAGTGAAAGCGAAGACGGTATCGACGAGTGAATGCATAAAAGAAAAGAGGCGACAGCTTTCCTTCTAAGAAACCAAGACTTGTAAGCCATGGACATGCATAAACTACAGCGACCTACGCTGTCCCATATATTCCAGCACAAGAATTTTAAAAGGGACAGCAACGCACTCTACCGCACCTTCGGATGGCGACCGTCGGATGCCCGTGCACTACAGCGCAGAGCGTTCGCACCACACAACGCAGTACTTGAGCAAAACGAGCGGCTCTTAGGCAACGCTCCGCTCTCTTCCTCTCACTTTTCTCGCTCTACGCGGCCGCTGCAAGCTCACGGTAAGAGGACGACCGGGGAATTTACGACGAACGGCCCTCTTTACGGCCGAGGCGCCTGCCGATCAACGCCACGACCTGGCGCCAGAGCCATTCTCTCAGAGCCGAGCAGTACATGACTTTGCCTTGTTAGCCGATAAAGAAACCGCGCTGAAGTAAATAGAGAGAAACAAATAAAATAAGTCTACGCGGAGCAACGAAGAGCCAGATGCGACGGCAGCAGCAGCAGTTTCCTGCGCCCTAGAAAGGGCAAGTATATATGAAAGGGTTGGCAGCACTTTTGTTCTACTGCAGCCAGTGTGCTCGCTTTCGTGTCAGCGACACCGATCAGCTTGTGATGTCCTTGGTAGTAGCCGCCCTCACGTGAACTTTTTTTCCGGGCGGTCGTGAAGCGGACGAGATGGCGCGGTCTCGTGCGCTTCTTTCATAAAGACGTCAAGCGCCGCGGCCGCCTTGCTTTCCCCTGTTCTTCTTCCTTATACTCCCAGTAGGTCAATATATATATATATAAGATGCGCCGTTTCTTTCCTGTGCTGTTTCTTCTAACTTTGTCGGTGCGTACTCCAGGAAAAGAAGACATAATGAAGATCCGCTGTCTGCCTGCGTGTGACCATCTACGCTTTTTCCTGGAGAGGCACACTGAGGATAGAGGTAGATGTTGGCTGGTTCTTGGAGCAACCACTTAGACGTCAAATATTTGCCTGAAGAATTCCCTACCTATGGTTCCGTGGATGTCAAACATTGCCACTCTTCTTTTGTCGTTTTTTTTTCTCACAGAGATGCGTTCCCACAGTTATCAAAACAAGTATGAGTGGTTAAAAACCGTTTGCGATGTCGGAAAGCTCGAAAAAGCGCATTGTACATGTGCTTCGTTTCCAAGACGAAGTAGTAAGCTATTGGGACGAGAAACTGAACCTATTAACGGTAAATATTTAAAATAGGTTGAAGGCAAGATTAAAAACCTTAAGTGTAGGGAACCCGACGCTGTACACCTGCTGCAGACAAGAGAGCTCTATATGGTCTCTTTCGCTGTTTTGTGCTGTGTCCCCGTCTTACTTCGAATGCTTCTCGTATGATGCCAAAACACCAAGACCGTCGCCACGGTAACCTAAGGCACGATATCTTTAAAAGAGGCACCAACCACAGACAATGTGAATTTCATGGCATGCGATAGTGACACGCCTGCACAATAATTTGTTTAATTATGGCATTATTCTTGACCCATAGAACTGCTAGGGCATTTTTAATTACTTTGAATTCCTGCAGGGTTAAGTTATCTAACTCTTGGAAAAGCGTCTTCTTGCACTCGGCCATAACTCTGGTTAAGCCAGCAATGAGACGACTCGGGCTCAGCTATCTGTTTACTAAACGTGTGCATGACAACAATGATACCAAAGACGCTGACAAGAGAAGCCAATGTAAGACGAGTTCCTGGCGAGTTATGGAAGCGGATCAAATCGCTTTCTTCGTGACATAGTTTCTGACACTGCCAGCCAGAAAAGCCAAATCTGCTATCCAAACTTACCAGAAGTTCACAGCAAATCTAATCGGCCTGCTTTCCGATGCTTCCGCGTACAAAAAGATAATAAACAAAAGAAAGAGACATGATCTTATTACTGTACCCGATAAGGTTTCACTTTCAATTTTATTGGCAGCATTCTCTCTTCAACACATTATCAAGTCTGTCGACTGGTCTTGTTAGCCTCTATCAACAAAAAAATGAAAAAAAAAACACAACCTAACCAATATAACTTGGTTTCTGATCGCATGGTTCTCGAGCTCGCGAGATGCTCGCCCTTAATCGATAACACCAGCACATGGAACGGGTGAACGGCGGCGTTATCGACTGCTTTGAAATCTCCGTCTCGATGCCCTGTTCATGTTTTTACTGTTTCTGTGACGTCACAGACTCTTTTTCGGCCGTCAATTGCCGGCGTTGCAAGAAATAGCAAGCGTGCGACTTTGATGATGTCATTTAATCGCAGAGTGACACGGTGCATCGCAGGAGACCATACTCGCCGGCACGATGGCACCTCAAAAAGTAAAGGTCAAAAATAAGTGAGGAGTCAACTTATGAAGAAGTTGTGATAAATCTTTTTAAACAGTATAATCGATTGCACCTCTTCTTTTGTTTGTTTTTGAAGCCTTCAGTACTTTCAAAACAAAGGAATGGTTTTAAGTAAGTAGCCCTCGGTCGACTGAATCAGGAGTGCTGCATTTTAACGAGAACGGAAAATGTTGGCAAGCATTTGAAGCAGAAAGTTGCTTTAATGCCTCGAATTTCTTAGCAAAATTGGCAGAAAATTGGTAAAGTGAAAAAAAAGTCACAGTTTGGCCGCAACGGCGAAGCAATGAATGCGATAGCAAGAAATTGGAATGTAACGTGAAGAACGGAAAGCACCTCGAAATTGCCAGCGCGTCGCTCGAGCTCAAAAGAACGCACGAAAAGAACGCACACAAGACGAGCGCGAACTATCATGCGTCACAGCTCGATACTTGAAGCGCACTGCTGAAACATAAAGGAGGACGCACGAAACGAACGAACAGGTATACACAGGACGAGCGCGAACTAAACGTCGCAGTTGTTACTTATTTCTGTTTGAACAGCCCGCTCCTTTCGCAAACGCGGCCGCAAACGCGGCACTTCAGCGCGGAAATCGCGGGGAAAGCACAAGACATACAACCCCCTGCCTACCCCGCGCCCGCCCCCCTTCTTTCCTTGAGATAAGCGCGCGAAGGCGACCACGCCCTGTAGGGCAAAGAGCATCGGCGTTTGCAGGAGCGGAGCGGCGACCTTTAAAGCCCAACGCCCAGCGCGCTCCTCGCGCCATCTCGCTGGTAACGAAGAAACGCTTATAAGCGCCTGCCGTCTCTGAGTTCGACCAGCGGTAAATGGTGTGTATATAACGCTCGCCCTTAGCTACGTGGTCGACCTGCGTTTCGTGGCGTAGTGGCTAGCGCCACGCGCTGCCGAGCGAGAGGTCCCTGGTTCGATTCCGCGCTTCGGAAGTATTTTTCTTTGGGGCTTTTATATATATATCTATACATACTTATACATATACGGTGCATGACGGCGGCGGCGGCGACGGGGACGGACAAAAACAAGCCGAGACTATCCATATAATTGCTATCGCAATAAAAAGAATGCAGTTTACAAATACATACCTAATCACCAAACGCAGACATAGCGGTCCTGTAAAGTGCATCTGTTAAAATATTTAAATTACATCGGTAAGAAAAAACGCGTCTTAGAGCTTGCATGAAATTCTTGCAATGATTCTGAACATTTTTACCTGAAATTTCTAGTCGCAAAGTATTGGTACGATTCAGAATTGTGCACATCACACCAGGATTTGAATGAATTACTGATTACAGTTTGCATAAATGTGATCTTCTTGTTGTATTATACATTTAGAGAGACGTAAATATCTCGGTTGGTTTTATGCTATTGCAAGTTTTATCTCTTGTTTTGTGAGACCAGAAGCCTCCCGCTGCTTCCACTTTCATATATAAGCCATTTCAGGAAAGCTTCCTTTTGAACGGACTTAGCAATTCTTCGACCTGTGATACATGTATGACAATGACGAGACACTAGTCTGAAAGATTTCCATGCAGGGGTCCTGCAGCCTCTAACGTAATAACGACACGACAAAAAAAAAGGAAGTTTCTTTTCTGAGAATCTACAAAACTGAAGTACTTTAGCGATAGAGATGCGCGAGAGATATAGAGAGCGAGAGAAAGGAGAGATAAATGGGGTAACATGTCAAAAGTAACACACTGGCTCCGCAATCATGCTACATCCCGCAAACACCACATTGTCATTAAACAAGTGTAAGGAAACTAGGTCTCTATACAAAGACTTCATTTTGTGATCGACTGCATGTTCCAGCGAAGTGTTTCTTTCGCTGTGGGAAGGAGTGACCATCACACATATTTCTTTGCTTAAAGAGAACATTTCAAGGGCCACGATTAAGCTCAATTGTGTCACGACAAACATGGCCCGAAGCTAATAATACGTTACTTAGCGGCGCCCCATACGGTTGAGGACTGCAGCATTCGGACTCGTACCTTTGGCCATTGGAGACATCATAAGGAAGTTAACGCATGCCGCTCCGTGTCCGTGTCCCAGTATGGTGACGTTCCGGTGGTCTCCTCCGAACACGTCGATGTTCTCGTGGATCCAGTGTAGTGCAGCTATTTGATCAAGAAGCCCGTTGTTGGCCCGAGAGGCACCATCCATCGCCGGCAGAAAGCCTGCGTACAGGTAAGGTATACACTTATTGCGCTCGATGGCTTAGACGTTGGCCGGGTGCATCCCTTACAAAAATGTATTTAGACAGACTATAGACTGTGTACACCCATTTTAGACAATCTATAGACTGTCTAAATATATTTTTGTAAGGGATGACGCCATGTTTTCCGCATACTCTGAAAGAAGGCAAACGGACGAAGCATTGGCCTGCATATCTTGCAAGGCTATATTCTCCTGAAACGAGCAACATTCTCATCCGCAGCTTCTAGTGGTGGGCCCCTCCTCAAACACAGACTAAATACCTTGGGATGCGGTTAGGGAAACAACGTCACATGATCAGCTCTGGCGACGTCAAGAATGGCACGCATGCGCATAGTTGTCATGATCTGCATGGTAATAATAATTGTGGCAATAATAAAAAGCTAACTCATCCAACTGTTCTCGTGTGGAGGTTCGTTTGGAGGTTTTTAATCTGTGCAAATCAGTTTTGACACATCAGTTTATTATTTTTCCAGCACCTTTGCTGACTCAAACGCTACGAATCTTGCTCATGGTGGACGCTATGACGCTATGAGCCACGCCACGGTGGTCTAGTGGTTATGGCGCACGACTACTGACCTGAAGGTCGCGGCATCAAGTCCCGGCCGTGGCGGCGGCATTTTCGGTGGAGGCGATAATGTTTAGGCCCGTGTACTTAGATTTAAGTGCCCGTTAAAGAACCCCAGGTGGTAAAAAATCACAGCATATCCACGGGGTGAATGATGATGAGTGGGGCGAAGCTGCGGAGGGAATCATCTGTAAACCGTGAAACTCTTCCGTGAAATGCGCCCAGTACATAATATAAAGAGTGTGAAACATCGCGTATATATTAAACATCAAACTTTTATTGTACTGTTGGTTTACGTGGTCCCTTCATTATCACTTGTGATCGGTGAAATGCAAGGAAGAAGTCCGCTCCCGAGCGAAAGAGCGCCAAGAGCGACCGCATTCCCCGCTCGCCCTGTGCGAATTAAAGGCAAGGCTAGAGGGAAGACAGGACGCGCGTTCCACGACGCGAGGTCGGTAGCATGCCCAACGAAAGCCAACGGAACGCGATCGTGCAAGTGCTCCGGCTTCGCATCGCCTCATGGTTCCATTTAGCGTCCCAAAACCAAACATATTGCTCAAGGTGTGCCTTGCGTTTTTCGTAGAAATAATTTCTTTATCATGTACATTAAGACGAAAAGTTGAAAGCTCACTAGAGTGTATCGCCCGCAAAGTATGTCTTTTAGTGTGATTTAACTCTCGTACGGCAGGGTCCTCGCGCCGTTGCCGGTCCACCTCGCCCGTTGACGATCGGGCGAGGTGGCTACATGCAACTACTACTACTACACTTTAAGAAAAACATCTGGCGTTCTTTCGTTCTGCTTTTACAAAACATCTGGCGTCTTTCGTTGGTTTATTTCATCAATCAACGGCGTTTTGAACAAAATTTTTATTGTTTAATCACGCACAGGAGAAATCTCACCAGGCACTACCTTGGAGGTAAACAATGGCTGCTAATGGCAATGAGAGACAGAAGAAGTCGGCTTTTAGCTAACACTTACACTTCTACTTCTACTAACGTTTCCTACTGGAACATGCCAATGGCTGCTAATTGGGAATGAGAGACAGAAGAATTCGGCTTTTAGTTAACGCACGCTGCGAATTTTTTATTGTTCAACAACGCACAGGAGAAATCTCCCACCGGCACCACCTTGGAGGTCAAAGCGTAAGACTTGTTACTCACTACTACGACCACGACGACTACGAGGGACGAACGGGTGCCGCCTTAAGGAGCTTCGCCCCTAAAATTTCCGGAGCCCTTCACTACGGCATCTTAACACAGCGCACACACACAAACACAAAAGAATAAGGAAAGAACCGACGACGGTTCCTTCCTTAAACGGGCGGATGCGTTAACATAAGGCTCAGAGAGCACAGAACGACACTAAAGCAAAATAAGCATGCCCACTTGGCTGCCCATTGTAGTAAGTGCAATTGCTATCATGTCCTCAAAGACACAAGCGTCATATACAGACATCAAGATGGCACCGTCAGGGAAATCATCGAAGCATTCCACATCAAGAAGGGGGAAGGGGTTGTATTAGCCAGGCCTCTATTAATCTTTTGGAAAAGGAGAATAGCCTTTTAGATACCACGTAGGATGTGTGATATGATGTCTTGCCTAACTCGCGCATAGCTGTCATAAACGTTTAACCTGATACGCATAGGTTTCATCATGTGACTCTTCAATGTGTATAATTTTTTTGTGTGTGGTGAATAAAAATTTCAGTTGATAGCCAGCGCTCGTGTCGTCGGTTCTTTCCTTATTCTTTTGTGTTCGTGTGTGTGTGTGCTGTGTTAAGGTGAAGATTTACCAACTTGGCCAAATAGCCACCTTATCCACTACGGCGTCCCTGATATTCAAATGGGGATTTTGGGACGTTAAACCCCAGATATTATTGTTATTACTTTGACGCTATAAGGGTCTTGCTTGTTGCAGAGAGCAGATGACAAAAGCATCAGTTAGTTTTGTTTATATAATTTTGTCCTAACACTTAAGAGGTAGATTCTTGTGACATGACACTTTCGCTTCAATGAGCAGTACAGAAGATGACTGAGAGACACCTGTACGAGCAGGAAAGCTGCAGATATTGTAAGTTCAACTTTGCAGAGTAGCAAAGCGGTCAATAGGAGATACTCCCGTCGATGCAGTTCTAACGCGAAGTGCAATAGAGACTAACCAACGAATGAGTGCTCCTGGTGGTTACCTTGGAAAAATATGTTTTAATACGTAGCTACAGTTCGTAGTATACAATACGATTTCGTTCTTCGCAGCAAAGTCAAACAAGTTCCGCTGGCAGTAAAGCTAAACTTAAATACCGTAGCTGATGATATTAGCCTTCTGTAGAAACGTGTTACCGCAATAGTTGGTCTGTGCGTGCAGTAACAAAAATATACAACGAATAAGTAGATATGAATAAATGACGGTCACAGTACCACGCCCGTTGCACTACTGGCAATCTGGGGACTCGGTAAGTCGAACAAAGAAAAAAAAACCGCGCAAGAACAGAGACCGCTGACAAAAAGCGAGTGCCGTGAACTGAGTGGTAACTCCACCGCAGAGTTCTCCGCCAGGCCAAGTCCCCGCCGCACAGAGAAGTTCAGTGAAAGAGGTAGGAAGGGAGAACGAGAGAAGCAGCTGCGTCGCTTTTCTGAGGCAGTCTTGCTTTAGTTACTAGCTGAGTACTTCCAGGAAAGACGCAGCGCCCATGTTTACAGAGGAAAAAAGAAAGGGTACGCAAACAAATATATAAGCAATGTAGTACATAAAAAGAAGGCTGCGGTACACACCGGATCTTAATATATCTAGCGCATACCTCCCTCGCCATGTAGTCCCAAGGAAAGAGCCAGAGTAATGACCTTGGCTTGGTCTCTCTCACTCCTTAGTATAAGTCGGCAGTAACGAAGAAGAATACAAGAGCGAAAAAAAATTGCGACGAAAACAGGACTGGCTGGGATAGAGCTCAGCGAAAGGGAGTCGAAAGAGAATGCGAGTGTGCCGCAAGTCTTATGACTGCCATTCCACGGTAAATCAACGCAAGGAGCTGCTTTCAGTGCCTTCCACGATGTGAACGGCTTTGTTACTGAGCTGAGGAATGGTAGGGCGTTGCTGATGGTGGTTTTGAGCTAAGTGCAGCATCTGGCGCTGCAACGACGTGGCGGACACGCAGCGTGTTGCACCGGCTGCTCGCTGCTACGTCTCCTTGTTTTGCCGCTCATTCTGATCCGCAATGCCTCGCACGAAGTCACACACGGACGCGCAAAAAAAAAAAATGGAGCAATTCGCGGAGCAGCCCTTGACGATACGCTAACTTCATCCGGTGGAGAAAACGCCGAGAGCTGGAAGCCTGCAGACATTACGTGTTAATGAATTATTTCACTCCTACTGTGTCGCAGCTGTCACCGCACTCGCCTTGCCACAGTCGTTTTGCTGCACTTATATATTATTGTTTTTGTTTTAGTTCTTAGTATTTCTTGTGCCGGCTGTCGTAAGCGCTCCTTTCACTAAGTGTATATTGTGGTTTCGCTACCTGATATTTTATGGATTTCCCTGCTTTAACTACGGGGATTCCTTTTCATGGTTTTTTCTTCTTTAGGCCGAGAGAACCACGCGTTTGAGTCGCGAGCAAGGTGGCTGACCTCTCTAGCTTAGCTCAAACTGACGGAAAGAAACATAAATGAAACCAAAAGAAAGATAACGATGAACAGTTCTAACAAACACCTATTCAAATGAGACCTCGGCCAAGGGCGTTAATGCTTGGCGGCGGATATTCTTATTGCTAAACTGCAGAGCCGAAATTTGGTAGGGGACATAGAAAAGCACACACATCACAGGACAAGCACTATTTTGGCTATTCTCTATAATTCTTATAAGATATTCTTAAGTTTAAGGTCTAAGTAGTTGTCTTGAACGAAAGGCGTTGCCACCTACTTGTTACGCCAGTGCATATTCTTCCCGATATACTTGTCAGCCGTTTTTCGTTCCTGCGGCCTACCCGAAGAACATTGCCTTCCGTCAAAATTTTCGCAGAAGTTCCTTTTCGTCAACTCACTTTTCTTTCTTGTGCCCATGATGAAGTCGCGACGCTAGCTTGCGTGATCATCATAGTTATGCTCTCATAAAAGAATGATTAAGATTAAAGGAAAAAACCTTGGTTTTTTTTCTCGTTGTTTCTATTCACGAGCTACAGTGGAACTAATCTGACGGAAATTCTTTGAAGGAATTGTTTTCAGTTTTTAAAATTTCCAATGGTTGTGCTATTTACTAGAAGTGTTCGCACCTACGGTTACACTACGACACCGCGTGGCCCTAAGGACTTTTGTCCGGCTAACTTGTGAGTTGCATATTTGCAAATATGCAGTGAGTAAAGCATTACAACCTGATATATGACTGCGTTCAAGAGCTCCAACTGAGCACATACGTGGATTCCTCAGTTGAAGAGTTATTTTACATTAAAGCTTATAATGTCAGCCTATTTACTATCTCCCTCATGATCAAATACAACAGCAACAGTATGAAGGGCCATGAAGCATTATGAGGCGCACTTTCACAGGACTATATGTTACCTTCAAAAACAATATTGGTCAAGATTTTAGTAGCAAACTCACCGAGAATTCCGAGCCTGTAGTTGATCGTGACAACGACCGACGTTTCCGTAGCTGGCAAGCACGGAGCCGTCGTAGGCGTTCCCCGAATTCCATTCGTATGACTCGCCGTGGATGAACATGATGACCGGAAGTTTCGTGGGATCCCGAGCCACTGCACAAATGAAATACGAAATGCGTACGGTTATTGAATGTACACTCAGAGTAATGTAACTAGGATCGTAACTGTAAGAGTGAAGGGTCGTTGAGTCTTGCTCAACGACCTAACGTCGTGAAGCAATATTTACTGCTTTTAATCATTAGGCGTGGGACACTTTCGTCTTTCTTTCTTTCTTTCTTTCTTTCTTTCTTTCTTTCTTTCTTTCTTTCTTTCTTTCTTTCTTTCTTTCTTTCTTTCTTTCTTTCTTTCTTTCTTTCTTTCTTTCTTTCTTTCTTTCTTTCTTTCTATTGGTACATTTCGTTTTGGTTATCCTGTACGCCGCATAGGTCGATAACGGGGTCACGGGGCTCTACACATATTGGGGCGCTCTACGAGAAAGCGCGCGCATGCACATCCTCGCATGTACCGTTTTGCGTTTTACGAGTAAGCGTAACTTCTCCATTTGTTAATTCGCCACTTTGCAGCTGGTGGATGTTACGAGCATCACCTTTTAAACGGGACGTTTACCTGTACGCCACCAAGGACAAAAAAATGTTTAACACGAACGTGTTTTATGCCGGGGTCCACCAAGGCTTCACTGACATCATTTACGTCATGGATGTGACAACGGCAAAATGCACAAGAACAAATGACAAAGAAAAGGATCACAAGAAGAAGTTTTGTTGATTTGTGTGACCTGGGAGCTAGCATGACCGGCGTCTTGGACCGTGACGACAGGAGCCGGGCAAATTATCCACTACGCCACCGAAGCTCGTTACAAACGCGCCCTATATATTTCACACCTTCTCCCTTTCACAGTGACCTTCGCTCGCGTGACACGGTGCTGCCGCCTTGGAGAGGCGAAGTACTGCATCAACTAACGCATCACAACTGCATCAACACCAACGAGCGCTGACAGGACGCGCTTCCGTAGTTTAAGCGCAGCGGAGGCTGGCTTCCCAAGTTCCACTCCATTTTGTTTCAATACATTTTGAATGATTGCTTTGCTGCAGTGTGAGTCGCCAGCGAGCAGCAGAATGCCTTCGCGCGTTCACGGCTCAAGCTACGAGCTCTGCCTCTCACGTTCCTGAAGCGCTGTGTGGTAATGTATGCCCGAAAAAAACCCAATTCTTGAAGAGCGCACAGCTTCTCATTTTTCTCCTCAAATGACGAGGCTTTCAATTAGCGGATATCGAGTGCTATTGATTATGTGCTAGTTAATGCAACGTCTGCGCGAGGTTCACTATACGCTCTGTCCGGCTTTATGGTGACTACTTCCGCTACCACAAAGGTTTAATCATAATCATTGACGTTAGTTGTCGGGATGGAGGTGTACCACTAGAATCAACGTAGGCGCGTCCACATCAAACGGTACTATAGGCATCAAACACCAGTAGACATTGTGCAATCTCTTATTTATGTATGTTCAATGAACATTCAACTAGTTTCGTAAAGACACGTTTCACTTTCGTCTTATACCGATTCCTACACTCTAAGAAAAAAAAATATTTTGACTCCTTTCGGAGAATTGACTTGGAACATATATGACTCTCTTTAAAAAGGCACGTCAACTCTCTTTGAAGATCATTATAACAAGACTGTTTGTTGGCCTAGTTGGTACTTGCTTAATGACATTTTTTTTTAGCCGCGATAGAGCACATACACCGAGCAAAGAAACACACAACGCTCGTCATGTCGTTGTGTGTTTCTTTGCTCTGTGTATGTGCTCTTTCGCGGCTGAAAAATGTCATTAAGGGGTCATCATAATTTCTTCGGAGAGTCGTGTGACCCACAAGAGAGTTAACGTGCCTTTTTAAAGTGCGTCACATACATGGAAAGTCAAGACTTCCCCAGAGAAGTCACACGTACCCTTTTTTTGTTAGCCTGTATGACGGAGGGATCAGCCTTTTTTAATGTTATATTTTAGTTCGCCCTAATGCCTCGTCTACCCGATTAATTTTGACCAACGGAGAATATTATTAATAATAATTATTGGCGTTTGGGGACCCAAAACACGATATCATTATGAGGGCCGCCGTAGTGGAGGGCTCCGTAAATTTCGACCACCTGGTGTTCTTTAACACCTACATAAATCTAGGTGCACGCGACCTAGCATTTCGCCTCCATCGAAGTGCGGCCTCCGCGGCCGGGATTCAGTCCCGCGGCCTTCGGGTCAGCAGTCGAGCATAATAACCACTAGACCACTGGGGAGGGTGACAGCCTGAGATTCTGCAACAAACACACACGTACGTGGGTGTTTGATATGCTTCATTTCCCTCGAAATGTGGCCGCCGTGGCCGGGTATCATAATCCCCCGTCCTTCAGCTTAGCAACGTGACAAATTAGGAGCCAAGTTACCACTGCAAGTGTAAGACTGAAATAAGAAAACAATAAAAAACTAAGTGTTACAGTACCAAGAAGCCCAACAATCACCTGTGTAGAAGAAAATGTTCCCTGAGCATTTGGATAAGGCAGAATAAACTCGTAAGGCAGAATAAGATCAACGGGAGAACTTTCCATCCAGGCATCCCTCTCTCCTCGTAAAGGCGGCCTTCTTGACTCGGAAGACCTAGTATAGGCCGTTCACATCATAGAAGACGCCGCCAGACTCCAAGGGCTACTGCCTGCCTTTTAAGAGCGGACCTGGTCCCCAAATGGCTCTTGACTCTAAACAAAGTTTTTCTTTTCTTCTTTTTTTACATCGTAGCTGTCCTAAGGCTGGGCTGTTCTAGGAACTGTTCTAGATACACCCATATGATGGCGTAACTGCCTAGGTTGCAGACGAAGCGGTAGCCGCACAGTGAAACGGGGAAGGGGCGCCTCGAGCGTGAATAGGGCCTAAAGTCACTGCAGCAGGGGCGGGTGTGGCAGCAGCTGCCACGCGTCCTTTTCCGTGTATCTCTGCTCTAGAAATAACGTATTCACAGACATCCACACAAGATATAAAGAACCACGGAAAGTCACAGAATATCACTAAGGAAACACAGAAGAACCACAGCTCCTCAGTTTCTGCTGGTTTCTCACAGGGTGGAATTGGGGTAAATTTTATCTCTCTCTCTCTTTCTCTGACAGCAGTCTTGGTACTAAAACACAGAAACTCAAGCGTTCCATATGCCAAGCCGCCTATACTGGCCTTTTTCATTGGCTTTAGTCCAAGGGACCAGCACCACGGACAGGTACTTCTGACATTTAACAGCAGGGACAATTTCCAATGTAAACGTCCTATTAACTGATGCCATGCGCAACCCAATGAGAGAAACTTAT